>NC_069502.1:1133107827-1133130327 GCF_027579735.1 Bombina bombina
TGGTTATATAGTGTATTTTAATATGTAAGTATAATGAATTACTTAGTGTAGTAAAACTGGCAAAATAGGTATCTAGGATAAACAGGATACGACATAAGCAAGATGAGTCGTGTAGTCAGATCTCCCAAGTTAGGAGGTATATAGGGTGGGGAGGTGCGTAATTAAGTATGGGAGAGATGATATAAGAAACCCTACATTTTTTTTTTTTTTTTTTAAGTAATAGATAAGGACAAGTAAAAATAAGGATGATTGACTCCACTCATAACAAATACCTAGGGACACTAACTATGGACTGGGACAAACTGTGTTTCAAGGATAAGTAACCTAGTAAGATAAGGGAGACAGTTCGTAATACAGGAATAGCACGCCCTTATCGGGGCAAGCTATGCTTAGTTAGATGAATGGGAGACGTCAGTATTTGTCGGGATTTCCAGTATGGAAAGGGTAGGTGAGTCAGTCATATGTAGCAGCTCAGGTTATGTAACGATTATCAAGTATTAATGGTAAAATGTATTTAGCACTAAAATTCCTCCATAAAGCCCCACACCTGCAATAAACAGGCTCCCGCTGCTTCGGCCGCTAGCAGAGGAGCGACTAGATTGAAGGCTGCACATAGCGCTAGGAGTGTATCTGTTGCAGTAGAGATCTCCCTAACATTGAAGGATACATGTAGAGGCAAAGGACCAGCCTTAGCCAAAGGAGCATGGGAGTGAAATAAACTTATCGCCATGTGGCAGTGCTATTTTACCCACAAAGAGTGTGGCCAAAATGAAAGGAACCTGAGAGTGCAAATGAATAAACATATGGTGTGTGAACAATAAGACCTGACTTATCCTAACAAATAATTCTTTACACTGAGGGGAACATCCTCTACATATATAACAAGTTACAACTAGAGTTTAAGGCGATTAAACATAGTAGCTGGGGCCTCTACAAATTAAAGGCACAGTAGGCAGTTGATTAACACAGCGGAGCAAGTGAAATTCTAGGTCATTATTATATGAAGCAGAGATTTCATCCCTAGCTAGATACAACTGTAGGAGCAAAAACATAGGGAACCGCATACAGCTTGATAGAGAGAGGAAAGCATTGTATAAGCATCAAATAAACGCACACATAGTGACAGCCCCCAACTGCAGAGGTGAATACAACTATCATAAGCAACAATACTATTGGCAAGAAATATAATTATAGGTAACTTATTAAAGTTGTTTGAATGTCAACGAGTGTCCCTTATAGAGAGCAAAATAGAATTGTGGTAATAGGAGATCAGCTTATACCAGTTGTTTCAATATGGAATAGGGCTGCCAGTCTGCAATTTGAGGGAGAGTTCTATCAACCGTGCTTAGCCTTTTTCATAGTGGTCTAAGGTCTCTGAGATGCGCTGTTGTGGGTCTCCGGGCAGGCCCTCCTGCGGAAACTTGCTGGGACCCTGATCTTTAATGTGCGGATAGTGCTGCAAGGGGCTACCCGGACGAGGGACCAATTCCGGACAAGTAGAAAGCAAGATCCTCCAGACTGCGACATCGTTGAGCGGAATTGCTTGGGACTGATCTCCAGGATCGCAACCAAGCGCAGCAGAAGGTGATTTTTGAGTTTCAGGCAATATGCGGATTACTGCATCAGATGGTGTGTAGGTTAGACCGACACCGGGTGGGAGCTGTGAGCGGTCAGCTGCATTAGTTTTGTCCCCTTCTTTCTCTTCTTTCATGTGGGAAGCTGCCGCCCCCTGATTTCTTCTGTCAGAGAATGGTACCTGATGCCAGGTAAACGGTGAGCTCAGCGAGCTTGTAACATCGCTATTCTGCGAGATATCAGGGGTGAATGGGTGAGTAGTGTGAAGTGTGGGCCTTGCCGCTGCCTGCTCAGACTCCGATGGCATATGAGGACCGAGCACAGCCCTACAATTGTCTAGGAAGAAATATATTTGTCCCATAACATAGTCTGCATCCTCCATGTTTAGGTAGTGGTGCCCTAGGTCGATGATTACAGAGAACCAAACTTTAGTCAAATTTAGTGCACAGCTAGAGGTGTTGATCAGGCCGCAAGATGGCTGCTGCAGGCCCTGTATGCGATGCTAAACGCACCGAGGTTTTAGGAGTCTGTTGCCGTAATGCTGTTCCCTTCTAAAAGAAAAAGGTTGGTAGGAACGACAGAGATCTCAGGTTCCCAATGATGATTAAGTAGTTGAGTATTAGGGCACAGACAGCCGCAAATGTAGTTTTTAGTGCACAGTATGGGTAGAGCTGTTAAGAAGTGCGACCGTCTGGCTCCAAGGTTGGCTCCGCCCCCCTAGCTTCGTATTTTCAAACTACATTGTACATTCAATACAATGTTTACTGTGTACACCGAATATCATTTTTTCCTGTATGCTTTACATTTTGCAGCATACTTCAATATGCTTTTTTTACGCTTTTAATTTTATTGAGCATATACTGTAATGAATGTGCCTCTCATTTGCATACAGATATGAAAGATACACCCCTAGGCAAGATGCACAACTATGATTATAATATTTTACTTTATAGCATCCCATGAATAACCTTGCAGCCTTGAATGATCTGTTACGAGTCTCATCTTAGCAGAGAGCTTTAGAGTATCTGGTCTATAAAGCTAAAAATTAAGCCACTATTACAAATGTGCAATATCAAATGATTAACCCCTTAATGACCGGACCATTTTTCAATTTTCTTACCCTTAATGACAATGGCTATTTTTACATTTCTGCAGTTTGCGTTTAGCTGTAATTTTCCTCTTACTCGTTTACTGTACCCACACATATTATATACCGTTTTTCTCGTCATTAAATGGACTTTCTAAAGATACCATTATTTTCATCATATCTTATAATTTACTAAAAAAAAAAATGATAAAATATGAGAAAAAATGGAAAAAAACATACTTTTTCTAACTTTGACCCCCAAAATCTGTTACACATCTACAATCACCAAAAAACACCCATGCTAAATAGTTTATAAATTTTGACATGTATATATTTTGTTTTAGAAGATATCCCAAAGTATTGATCTAGGCCCATTTTGGTATATTTCATGCCACCATTTCACCGCCAAATGCGATAAAAAAAAAAAAAAGTTCACTTTTTCACAAATTTTGTCAAAAACTTTAGGTTTCCCACTGAAATTATTTACAAACTGCTTCTGCAATTATGGCACAAATGGTTGTAAATGCTTCTCTGGGATCCCCTTTTTCAGAAATAACAGACTCATATGGCTTTGTGGTTGCTTTTTGGTAATTAGAAGGCCGCTAAATGCACCACACATGTTTTATGCCCAGGAGTGAAGGGGTTAATTAGGGAGCTTGTAGGGAGCTTGTAGGGTTAATTTTAGCTTTAGTGTAGTGTAGTAGACAACCCCAAGTATTGATCTAGGCCCATTTTGGTATATTTTATGCCACCATTTCACCACCAAATGCGAGCAAATAAAAAAAAAAAACTTTACATTTTTCACAATTTTAGGTTTCTCACTGAAATTATTTACAAACAGCTTGTGCTATTATGGCAGAAATTGTTTTAAAAGCTTCTCTGGGATCCCCTTTGTTCAGAAATAGCAGACTTATATGGCTTTGGCGTTGCTTTTTGGTAATTAGAAGGCCGCTAAATGCTGCTGCGCACCACACGTGAATTATGCCCAGCAGTGAAGGGGTTAAATTAGGTAGCTTGTAGGGAGCTTGCAGGGTTAATTTTAGAGATCAGCCTCCCACCTGACACATCCCACCCCCTGATCCCTCCCAAACAGCTCTCTTCCCTCCCCCACCCCACAATTGTTACCGCCATCTTAAGTACTGGCAGAAAGTCTGCCAGTACTAAATAAGAGTTTTTTGTTTTTTTTTAAATAAAAATTGTAAAATATTTTAGTTGTGATGGACCCCTGCCTTAGCACCAACCTCCCTGATCCCCTCCCTCCAGCTCTCTAACCCTCTCCCCTACCTAATTACCGCCATCTTGGGTACTGGCAGCTGTCTGCCAGTACCCAGTTTGGCCCCACAAACCAAACTATTTAAATGTTATTTATAACTTTTATTTGTATATTTAATTATTTTTGTAGTGTAGCAGCCCCCCCCCCACAATACCCCCACCCCCTCCCCCTCCCAGATCCTTTTATATGTTTAAAAAAAAAAAAAAAAAAAAAACTTTTTTTTAACTTTTTTTTTAACTTTTTTTTTCCCCCTTCCTTCATTGGTGTCAGTGTGGCTAATGCGTGCACGCGCACCAACGTGCACACGCGCACTCGTGCACGTGCACTCGCGCGCATCGTGCACACGCGCGCACACGCTCCCTCCTCCCACCGGACAAAGGCACCATCGGCACCATCACTACCGTTGCAGAGAGGGCCACAGAGTGGCTCTCTCTGCATCGGAGTCTTGTAAAGGGGTATTGCAGGATGCCTCCATATCGAGGCATCACTGCAATACCCTCAGAGCTGCTGGAAGTGATTGTGATCACTTCCAGCACTCTGTTAGACAACTGACGTACCAGGTACGTCAATTGTCATTAACTGCTTGTTAATGCATGACGTACCTGGTACGTCAGTTGTCATTAAGGGGTTAATATCAGCACCATATTTGTGGCTGTATCACAATCTAATCACTTTTATTATGGCTAACCTTCCCCTTAGAGTTAATAAGGTGGCCAGTAAAATAATGCTTAATTGAGGAGGGGTGTAACTGTCAGATTTAATTGTCGTTGGAAGGAACTCATGGTTAGGTTTAGCTGCTGTTGGCAGGGGGTAACAGTTAATTGGGTTTATTGTTTTTGGTAGATTGGTAGTGGATAGTTTTTAAATGGAAAGTGTACTGTGATTTTATTTTTCTCACCTGCTGAAGTGTATTAAATAGTTTACAGATAGCATTTTTACCTTGATTTTAGCAACTTAAATAGCTGCTTTTGCCCCACCTCTACTGAAAATGTTAATAATTAAGTACTAGTTATAGAAAAGATATGTAAACAAGAAGGTTTAGAAAAAAATCGTGTTCTTAGTGGGATTTGGACAAAGAGCTACTAAAATGTTAAAATTCCAACTAGGGCCCAGATGATCTAAAGGTAGAGATTATTAAATAATGCTCTCAAGTACTGCTTTGATTTCCCTGGTGGGATGATGTAAAGCTACTTTTTACCCTGAGAACAGGGTGTCTCTCTAAGGGTGTTTACTTCGTATAGGAAGGAGATGCAGACATTACAAAAGTACACAATAAAATTCATATTTTAAAAATCTTACAAAAAAAATAATTGAATCATTCACACAAAAAGATGCAGGAAAAAATTATATTGTTAAGGTTCATCAAAAATTGTAACAAAATTCTTCACCAAAAATCTTATTTTATAAAAAATAATACACAAGAATAAATGGTATTAAATATGCACAGGGTTAATTAAGTACTCCGGATGTTTAAAAATCACTTAGAAATTCGTACTTATAAGTACAAAATACAAAGCATAATTGTTTCCCCCCCGTAAAATAGTCTGAACATGGGCATTCTATGGGCGTATATGAAATTGTCTCTCAGACCCCAGCGTTATTCTGTAAAGATTTTCACACTACAGATCTCAGTTTTTTCTCTCAAATTAAAAGGTGTTGAGCTTTTCTCAAAATACTTAATAACCCTAATAGACAAACTTATACATACGAAAATACAGACGATTGTTTGATACTACGCCCCCTGCTCACTTCACTCTACACAGCAAAGTTTCCCTTTCCCGTGAGCTCCATTACTATTAAAAGAAGACATCTCTCCCATTATACTCCCATTAGCAAAAGTGCTTCTAGTTATTACTGATTTTCAGTGGCATACGCACATATGCTATGTGGGCCCGTGTACCAGTATGACTGCTCAGAGAGTCAGCAGTGTCTTATATGAGTCTTCACAGATGTAATACACGCCATTCCTTGCTCCCTGAGTAATATTTTTTACTAGAAGCATTTTTGCTAATGGAAGTCTATTGCAAAAATGCTTCCATTTCAAATTGAAATGCATATTTCAATTTTGACCTTTCTATTTTTTAATAACACACATCTGGGTCAAGTAGCTAATGAAGAATGCCCTAGCCCTTCATGTGCCCTGCATGTGTTGGGAGCCTTTGTCTTAAACCTTATCTAATATCCAGCTGCATTTTCATGGCTCAAGATGAGGTTGACGCATGCATAGTAGATGTTCATGTGTTTGGCGCATGCGCAGTATTTGATGTTTTTAAATAAATTTTACATTGCTTGATAAAAGAAATTCACACATCTAGCCCTTCTCTAGTCCTTTCTTAATGATCAAATACTTTAAAGAAAAATTAGTGAACATTTACATAATTTCCAAGTCATCGCACAAATGCATTAAAGCAGGGAATTCTTTTGTTTAAGTTCTTATGTTTTTAAACATAAACTGACCACTTAATTAATAAGGTTAAGCATTCTCTTCATGCAAGGACAGTTGGAATATAATAGGTTAACAGGTTAAAGTATTTCTATTCAAAAGCTTATTGTGAATTAGGATACACGGTTTAATTTCAGACTTGTCATTGTCAGAGCATTTCCATTGGCCCTAGGGAGCTAGAAATAATTCCTTTTTAACAATAACATTCTTCAAGTAGACTGTCCCTTTTAATAATTACTTAAAGGTATAGGGAAGTCAAAATTAAAATTTTTAAGACCCTTTTAAATTCACTTCTATCTTCAAATTTGTTTTGTTCTCTTGTTATCCCTTGTTAAAAAAAGGATATGCACATATCCTACACTAGTGGGAGCTAGCTGCTGATTGGTGCCTGCACACATTTATCTCTTGTGATTTGCTAATGAGATGTATTCAGATGCCAGTAGTGCAATACTGTTTCTTCAGCAATGGATAACAAGAGAATTAAGCAAATTTGATAATAGAAGTAAATTAAAAGGTCATTTGAAATTGTATGCTCTATCTAAATTATGAAAGACAATTTTGGGGTTTAAAGGAGTCATAAGAGACCAAGCACCCAGATGAATGTACCCCTAGCTCTGATCGTTTGACCTAGTTAACCAAGGGGAAAGATAGGGACTTAGTTTGAGAATGAACAGAGAGCCGGTTGACCTCAATATTATCTGGGTAAAGACAATGTAAAAATGTGATAATACAATTATGAGAATAAAAATACGTCTTAAATAAGTGAAAAAATCTGAGTGAAAAAATCTTGTGAAAAAAAAAAAAAAATATATGGTTTCAAATGAGTGTACACAAAAAATGAAAAACCAATGAAGAGAATAAAATGGAGAAAAAGTTGATAAAAATGAATAAAAAGTAAAAAAAAAAAAATTAGAATAAAAATAGTCAATTAGGTCAAATGTGACAAACTTGTATTCCTGGTGGTGAGAATCTGTGTGATGTCCCCAATGTTCCAGATGTCTCTTGGGTATAAACTTGAAAAAGGCCTCTTTCTAAGGCTGAAACGCGTTGACTTTAAACTGGTAAGCCTATCTCCAATATCAGCACCTTCTCTGGAGACAATATGCACTATTTTATTTATCTTTCACAGGATTTTCTCAGGACCTTTGGAACATTGGGGACATTGCACAGATTCTCACCACCAGGAATACAAATTTGTCACATTTGACCTAACTGACTATTTTTATTCTAATATATTTTTTAACTTTTTCTCCATTTTATTCTCTTGAATCATTTATTGTCATTGTTTTTACAAATTTGTACACATGGATCCATGTTTAAGATTTGTCTGATTTTATTTGATGTAATAAATAACATTTTAATTCAACATAATACTCAACATTTTATATATAAAGCGGGAGACCATATACATCACTAGCAAGTACCGTAGCTTTTAATTCTATTTTTAGGCGCTCTGTTCATTCTCACACTGTCACAATTTTGGGGTTTCCTGTTCCTTTAAATCCAAGAATTTCCTTACCTGTGAATGTAATAATATGAACCTAAACATTGGCATTTACAAAAAAAAACTTTCTGCCCTTTAGTTTTAGCTGCATTTAAAGTACTAACTCTAAAAAAGGGAAAAAGAAAAAAGGTATAATGTGTTTCTTTTGCTCCTTAAGTAAAACACAGTGCAGAGTAGAGATAAAAGCAAAAAAGACTTTATTCGGTATATTCCATAAAACAGAGAAGTGTTCCTCAAAAGTTAAAAATGCGGTACAGAGAAAGTTTGACCGGTTTCGGTCATTGCGACCGTAGTCATAAACCTGACTACGGTCGCAATGACCGAAACCGGTCAAACTTTCTCTGTACCGCATTTTTAACTTTTGAGGAACACTTCTCTGTTTTATGGAATATACCGAATAAAGTCTTTTTTGCTTTTATCTCTACTCTGCACTGTGTTTTACTTAAGGAGCAAAAGAAACACATTATACCTTTTTTCTATTTCACTGTGGAGTGCTGGGACTCCATTCAACTCGATGTGTGCATAGCTACCTACTGGGATCTCACAGCTGCTATCCTGAGACCGGAGACTGGAGGGAGGAGCTTCCGGGTTGTGCAGCGTGAGTGATAGAGTTACTGTGACTGAACGCTGCTGGAGTTTGCTGCCATTACCGCTTGCAAGCGGGTAAAGAGGTAAACCGAACAAGGCTGTCCGGAGTTGATGCACTTTGAAAGGAGAACAGTGCACGGCGGTCTTCATTCAGACGAAACGGACGATCCGGTTTACAGCTGCTTGGACATTACGGTAATATGTCTTACATTCTATACAGAAAGGCGGTTACTTTTGGTTTGTAAAATACAACAAAACCGTCAATGTGCATATGTATGGACATTTGCTTACCTTAAGGAGATTGCTTAAAGCCTGCTGTGAAATTAATTTACCTCTGAATAAATGCAGCTCTAACAAATAACATTTATCATCTTTTTCTCTATCACCACCTGCTAGTTGCATATGTAACGGCCCGCATTATAGTTCTGGTTATAATCCCTCATTTGGTGTAAAGGTGGTCCACTCTGTACTATCCGTCATTTCTAAAAAAGGGAGAATTTAATAGCTATGTATTAGTCATTGTTATGTCTTCTTCTGAAACCTAAATATTAAAAATAAAAAAATAAAAAATACTGGATTAGAAAAAAAAATATGGTTGAAGAAAAGTAATTAAAAACTGTAGAATATTTTTTTAAAATCCTCAGTGGCAGGGCCGGCTCAAAATATTGTGCTGCCTGGGTACGAGAATGCAATGACACCCCCCCCCCCCCGTAGTAACGTTACTGAGTAGCACATAAACCTACTAGCCTAGCCGCTGACCTTACTAAGCCTGCCTACCTTGATGTGTCTGTGCATTATGAGGTTAAGCTGCTGGGAGCCTGAAACTTCCCCCAAGGAGACAGAGGACAGGAGTGGTCTGGGTCTGACAGTGACTGACTCAGTTACTAAAGTGCTGCCCCTTGTCAAGTGCTGTCTGTGTGCATTGGACCCACTTGGTCCTATGGTTTAGCCGGCCCTGCTCAGTGGATCCAAAACAGCTTCTCAGTGGATCAGTGGATCTAAAACAGCTTATCAGTGGATCTAAAACAGCTTCTCAGTGGATCAGTGGATCCAAAACAGCTTCTCAGTGGATCAGTGGATCTAAAACAGCTTCTCAGTGGATCTAAAACAGCTTCTCAGTGGATCAGTGGATCCAAAACAGCTTCTCAGTGGATCAGTGGATCCAAAACAGGAATTCATAAAAGTGGTGTCCAAATAAAAGTGTGCTTAAAAAGCTGTGTTTTCCATTTATGCTACTTAGAGTCCACAATATCATTTAAAATGACTGACGTTACGACCTATTTGAGGGTTATAAATATCTTCAAATATGTCTCTCAGATTAAACCCCGTTATAAGTCTGAATGCTAAGTAAATATTTTTTTTTTCTATTTTAAACATCAAAGACGGAGTGTTGGCATAAATTATAAATGTAAAAATAAGGTTAAATGATATAAGAAACTGATTTTAAAATAACAGTGTCTAACACATATAATATTTTCAGGTACCTGCATAAAATGATGACGGTAATCCAGAAATGGTGGCGTGGTTATCAAGCAAGAAAACATTTCAGGATCCAGGTGAAGGTAATGACACCGTTTACTTACTTTTATACAAAAGGTAACGTTACTACTACTAATAAAGCTATTTGTCTGTTAAAGATGGCTGCTGCATACTACTATTCAATACACTGCAGTTTCCTTTGGTCGCCAAGTTTTAAAATAAATAAAAAGTGGATTTTTTTTTAAACATGAGGGAATTTGAGACTAAATTGAGGTGGTCTGAATAAAATAAAATGCACATATATATGAGTTTGTATAAAAATAAACAGTGACAAAATCTGTTTCTAACTAAGAATATCAAAGCATCAGAATACCTCAGCATCCAATAGAACGTGAGTTGAACTTGTGTTTATAAATATTTTCTTTACAAACATTTTCTCTAAAGTGTTTAAAAATTATCCCTTTTCATAATATTATTATACTGGATTTAATGGATGTGCTCATGCAGACATGAACTGGAGCATTTTTGAAATAGTGAGTCTTTCTATTTTGCTCTTATTATCAATTTTTCTTCATTCTCTTTCTATCTTTATTTGAAAAGCAAGAATGTACGTTTAGAAGCAGTCCCATTTTTGGTTCACAGCCTGGGTTATCTTTGCTGATTGGACAGCACCAATAAACAAAGAGGCGGCTTCTAGGGTGGTAACTAGCCATAGAACAAGCTATTATGCTATTGTTCGTTCCCAGGTTGAGCGCTTCTCTCTTTTTATTTATGCATATTATGAAACTTAGGGAAGTCTCTCTAAGTGTGAGGCGGGAATCCAGACGTGGACCCGTTGCTCAGTGTGCCTAGAGGGAATGGCTGCACCTCACTGACGAGGCCCACAATAGGCCGAAACGTACGTCTGGGGTTTTGCTGTTTCTCTCGTTCAGAGGGGGATTGCCTGGTATTTCGGGGCTGGACTGTACTGTTAAGTCAGGATCAGACTGATATGCTACAGGAAAGTTTTTCTCTGTGAAAGGCACATATTGAGCAAAAAGAGGCTGCTTCTAGGGTGGTAACTAGCCACAGAACAAGCTATTATGCTATTGTTCGTTCCCAGGCTGAGCGCTTCTCTCTTTTTATTTATGCAATAAACAAGTGCTGTCCAGTGTTTTCTGAACCAAAAGTTGGCTGGCTCCTTAGCTTAGATGCCTTCATTTTCAAATAAAGATAGCAAGAGAATGAATAAAAACGATAATAGGAGTAAATAAGAAAGTTGCTTAAAATTGCATGCTCTATCTGAATCATGAGAGAAATAATTTGGGTTTAGTGTCCCTTTAACCCCACAAATAAGTATAACACATTAGTAAAATCCATCTGCTGCCTGCCGAAAATAGAGTAGCCACCTCGGCCATGTTTTCCTGGACATTTATGAGTTACACATGCTCCAGGGTGTGCAGATGGGAACGTGAATAACAGCACACAATTAGGGATCCTAGACAGCACTATTCATGTTCCTCCCTGCACACCCTGCAACATGTGTAACTCATAAGTGTCCAGGAAAACATGGCAGAGGTGGCAAACCTAGCTGAACAGGACATGGCAGGTGAGCCAATCAGGAACAATAATTGCAAAACTTCCCCACCACCAATCTCCAGCTGTGTCCTCCTCATCAGCTGAAACACCTCAAACACCTGCCAAGTTTGACTATACCTGTATGTTTAACACATTTAGTTACACACATGATAATTTAGACCAGTGTTTTTCAACTCAGGGCACACTAACGGGCCAGATTTTCATGATATCTGAACTAGAGCACAAATTTAATAATCAGGTGATGGGTGAGAGCAGATTATTAACCATGGTTACTGGTCAGCTTTTTACTCCTCTTGTGTTCATGTTCAGATCACATTAATGTTTGCATTAATGTGTTTATTTAATAAAAAAAAGGGACAGTCTAGTCAAAATAACCTTTCATAATTCAGATAGGGCATGCAGTTTCAAACAACTTTCCAATTTACTTTTATCATCAAATTTGTTTTGTTCTTTTGGTGTGTATGTATATATGTATATATATATATATATATATATATATATATGTATATATATGTATGTATATATATATATATATATATATGTGTATATATATATATATATATATTTATTATTATTATTATTATTATTATTATTATTATTATTATTTTTTTAAAGCTAAACCTAGGTAAGCTCATATGCTAATTTCTAAGACCTTGAAGGCTGCCTCTTATCTCAGTGCATTTTGACAGTTTTTACAGCTAGACAGTGCTAGTTCATGTGCGCCATATAGATAACATTGTGCTCACTCCTGTGGAGTTACCTAGGAGTCAGCACTGATTGGCTAAACTGTATGTTTGTCAAAATAACTGAGATAAGGGGGCAGTTTGCAGAGGCTTAGATACAAGGTAATCTCAGAGGTAAAAAGAATATTAACATGTGCGCCATATATATAACATTGTGCTCACTCCTGTGGAGTTACCTAGGAGTCAGCACTGATTGGCTAAACTGTATGTTTGTCAAAATAACTGAGATAAGGGGGCAGTTTGCAGAGGCTTAGATACAAGGTAATCTCAGAGGTAAAAAGAATATTAATATGTGTTGGTTATGCAAAACTGGGAATTGGGTAATAAAAGAATTATCTATCTTTTTAAACAATAAAAATTCTGGAATAGTCTGTCCCTTTAACCCATTTGGACGTGTATATATATATATATATATTTTGTCTATCGTACAGCACAACATATATATATATATATATATAAGCCTGAGCGTCAGTAAGCTCCAGCGGTCTTGGCTGTTAAGTTACAGCCAAGAGCTGGAGTTTCTGAGCTCCAGGCATCTGCCTGCATATGGAACCAGAGTGCCATTGGTGCATAGAAATATAGAAATTTACAGTATTTAAAAGTCAAAAGGACCTTCAAATCTATTCATATTACTTGTGTAGTGTAAACTTACTTATTTCTTGGGACAGTCTAGTCAAAATTAAACTTTCATGAGTCAGATATCACATGCAATTTTAAACAACTTTCCAATTTACTTTCATCATCAATTTTAATTTGTGCTTTTAGTGTTGTTTGTTGAAAGCTAAACCTAGATAGGCGCATTTGCTAATTTCTAAGACCTTGAAGGACGCCTCTTATCTCAGTGCATTTTGACAGTTTTCACAGCTAGATAGTGCTTATTTATGTGTGCCATATATGTATATAACATTGTGCTCACTCCCGTGGAGTTTTTAATGTGTCAGCACTGGGAAAAACCCGTATAAGGGGGCAGTCTGCAGAGGCTTAAATACAAGGTAAGCACAGATGTGAAAATTATATTAATATAACAGTGTTGGTTATGCAAAACTGGGGAATGGGTAATAAAGGGATTATCTATTTTTTTAAAGAATAAACATTTTCAACTAGACTGTCCCTTTAAGTGTGTCCCAGGCATTTTTAAATTATTTTACAGTACTTGTGTTAATTTTATTCCATGAAGACACCACCCTTTCTGTTAAAGAAACTTCCTCACAATTCTCCTGTGCATGATACCCTCTAACGTAAGATTGTTTCTGCTTGTTTTGGCATTTCTTTTTTGTGGAAAATGCTTTCAACTTCCTCTTTATTAAGTCCCTTCATATATTTGAAGGTTTCTGTCATGTCACCTTTTTCCCTCCTCTCCTCTAAACTTTACATATTTATATCATAGAGTCCTTCTTTGTACATTTTATATTTTAGACCATGTACGATTTTAGTAGCCCCCTTTGGACAGTTTCTAGTTTATTGATATCCTTCTAGAGATATGGGGCGAAAAAAAACGGTGCCCGCTGCATACAAGTTAGGTGCGTATATTTCACCCGTCACCCGCTGTTTTTACTCCCATAAACTAACAATGAAACGGCATCGGCAGTCGGTATCACATATTCAACACAAGGACTTATGCGCCGAGAATGGAGAATTTGTACTCCATATTCACCTCTCTACACATAGGCAGGCGCAGCAAGTCTTGTGCTGAGTATATAAGTACCGTAACTCCCTAGAAGCCTAATCAAACAACTAACACATGCACAATATCCGCCCATAATCCGCCGTCCCCCCCACCGCAATAACTAATAAAATGTATAAACCTCTAAATCGCCAACCCCCCACAACACAATCTCCCTATTAAAACTATTAACCCTTAAAACGCCAACCCCCATACCACAATCTACATAATTACACTATTAACCCCTAAACTGCCAAACCCTACAACACAAAGTACCTAATTAACCCCAACCTGCCAATCCCCCACAATGCAAAGTACCTAATTAACCTATTAACCCCTAAACCGCCAACCCTCAACAACGCAAATTATTAACCTAATAACTAAACCCCCTAACCCAACACCCCCTAAATTAGCCCCAATTAAAATACAAAACATAAAAAATTTTTTAAACAAAAACATAACATTAAACAAAATAAAAAATCCTAACATTACATTAAAAAAAAAAAATAACATTACATTAAAGTAAAAAAAACTAAGATTACAAAAAAAGCTAACATTACAGAACCCCCCCCCAGACATTATCCAAAATAAAAAAAAAATATTCCTAATCTAATACCCCCTTAAAAACAAAAAACAAAAAAATAAATAAAAAAAACAACCTAATCTAAGAATAAACTACCAGTAGCCCATAAAGGGCCTTTTGTAGGGCATTGCCTAAGTCCCCCATAAAATTACAAACACCCACCAACCCCCCAAAATAAAAAAAGACCTAACTTAAAAAAAAATTATATTGGGACATTTGTATGGGCAGCTCTTTTACTGCGCTTGAAAATAAAGATAAAAAACACCCCAAAAAAATAAAAATAAAACCTAACACTAACCCCAAAATAGGTACTCACCATTGATAAAGTCTGGAATCTTCTTCCAGGCGGCAAAGGTCTTCTTCCAAGGGGCAAAGGTCTTCTTCCCATGAGGCACCATCTTTCATCTTTATCCCGGAGGAGCGGAGGCGGTACAGGCATCCGACGTGGAGGTCCTCTTCATGTGATTGTCCGCCGCACACTGAAGATTGAATGCAAGATACCCCTTTTTATATTAGGGTAACTTGCATTCCTATTGGCTGAAAATTTCAAATCAGCCTATTGGATGAGAGCTACTCACACCCTATTGGCTGATTTATTTCGACGGACGTTTGCATGAGGAGGACCTCCAAGTTGGATGACCACGCCGCTACCGCGCCGCCGGTATGAAGATGGAAGATCTTGCCACGCTGAAAGAAGACCTTTACTGCCTGGAAGAAGATGGATGTCCGGACTTCATCAATGGTGAGAACCAATTTCTGGGTTAGTGTGTTTTTTTGTTTATTTTTGGGGGGGTGCTTTTTTTTAGATGGGCAAAATATCTGATTGCCCATACAAATGCCCCTTTAGGGGCAATGGGTAGATAAGTTATATTTTTTTTAAGTTAGGTCTTTTTTATTTTGGGGGTTTGGGTAAGTGGTTAGGTTGTAATTTTAGGGGGGACTTTGTATTTTTTTAAGAAAAAGAGCTGTTAAACTTAGGGCAATGCCATACAAAAGGCCCTTTTAAGAGCTATTGGTTTATTCTTAGATTAGGGTTTTTTATTTTGGGGTGTATTTTATTTTTAAGGGGGTATTAGATTAGGAATAACTTTTTTTTTCTTTTTTGTTCTGTAATGTTAGGTTTTTGTTTAAGTAATTATTTTTTTTTTTTTTGTAATTTAATTGGGGTTAACTTAGGTTAGATTAGATAAGGGGGCTTAGTTATAAGGTTAATATTTTGCATTGTGGGGGTTTAGGGGTTAATAGATTAATTAGTTACTTTGCGTTCTGGGGAGTTGGCGGTTTAGGGGTTAATAGGTTAATTCGGTACTTTGCTTTGTGGGGGGCTGGCAGATTATGGGTTAATAGTGTAATTTGTTAGATTGTGATGTGGGGGTTGGCGGTTTAGGTGTTAATACTTTTATTAGTAGTTGCAATGTGGGTGTTGGCGATTTAGGTTTTAATACTTTTTTATTAGCAGTTGAGATGTGGGGGGTTGGCAGTTTAGGTGTTAATACTTTTATTAGTAGTTGCGATATGGGCGTTGGAGATTTAGGTTTTAATACTTTTATTAGCAGTTGCGATGTGGCGGGTTGACAGTTTAGGTGTTAATACTTTTATTAGTAGTTGTGATTTGGGGCGATGGTGGGTATAGGGGTTTTGACGTGTTGGTTTAATTTTTTTGAGGCGCGTTAGATTTTTTACGTATATTTTTCACTGTTTTTGTTTTTAACTTAGGTGCCAGCAGTTGATATACTGCCACAAGTCACGGGTGATGCAAGATATGTGTATTTACGCACATTTCTGAATGCCGCTGGTTTGTCGCCGGTTTTATAGGATCTCCCGGTGCGGTTTATGTGATTCACCCGATGTGCAAGGTGAACTTATGGGCGACTTTCAGAAGTTGCGCAGAAACCTATGCCGCATATGTAATCTCGTCCATGGTCTCCAGAACTGTGCACAGTAAACACAAATATGAAGATATATGCATGAAAATTATGAATTAAAGTAATGCTTAATAATATAATTAAAAGCTGCAAAATCTCCTTAATAATACAAATGTTAACCCTTCCTCCTTTAAATGCTGTTATACAAACCTCAGTCCAAAGACTTTTTTTTTTTCCTTTTTGTGGGAGGGGTACAGCCAGTCACAAGCTCTCTCTCCTGTGGCACTAGCATAATGGAGAGTGCACTCTTGGCACTTCTACTTTATAATTTAATAGTATATAACTTTCATAGCATTCTTTTATGTCAAAATGTTAATCATAAAAAAAAATAAAAAAACAATAATAATGTTTTATAGATCCATAAAATGCCACATATTTTTACACTCTCTTCCAATTTATGGATAAATTACGAGCAAATCACTATTTTTTGCTCCCACTCGTGCATTAACTCCACTAAAAGTAAGCTTTTTACGCACGTCGGTGTGCACGTGTATTAAAAGTTAAAAGTAAAAAAGTTTTTGCACAAGCACTAACCTGGCATGCACAAAAAGCCAAACTTAGAATATTGCGACCGCGTTAATGTATTCCCCCATAGACTTAAAAAAGTGAAATAAAAAACTTAACACCTCCAATATCCCTATTGAACAGTAAAAATATCTATTTTTTTATTTTTAAATATCAAAAAATATTCGGTTAAATCCTAGCCAAAAGAATAAACCCAGTCCTTTGCGACTTAATTCACGTAGATCAAGCCGGATTTTTTCCCAATAGAGAAGCTAAGGACAACACCATTAAATCTCTGACACTGATGACATACGCTCAAAAGATAAATCTCAAATCAATACTAGTCACACTCGATGCTGAAAAGGCGTTCGACTGCACAAATTGGTAATTCTTACGAGCAACATTAGAAGCATTTAATTTTGGCCCCAAACTGATTAATATGATCTTTAGCCTCTATTCTAATCCTACTGCAAGAGTTAAAGCCAACAGAGACCTGTCTCTCCCGTTCCAAATACGGAATGCGAGGAGACAAAGATGCCCCTTATCACCCATCCTTTTTGTTCTTACGATGGAAGTACTTGCAGCCCATATTAGAAGAAATACACAGATCTCAGGAATACAGGTTGACCCACACTTCCACAAAATGTCAATAAATGCGGATTACATGCTCCTGACGTTATGAAATCCCACAACATCACTTCAATCAGCATTAAAAGAAATACAAACATACAACTCATTCTCCAATTTCTTAATCAACAGTTCAACATCTAAAATATTAAACATATCTATGTCGCATTTAGAATTAAAACTACAATCTCTTAGCCCCCTACAAATCCAAACCAAACCCATTAGATACCTCACCCCTTGCCCCAAAACACCTTTGAAGCCAACTACTTACCCCTCCTGAAAAACACCGAAAAAGATCTAAAATTATGGTCCTTTAAACAAATATCTTGGTGGGACAGAATATATATTTTTTTTTTATATATAAAACAAGCTTTATTGATTCTAGGTAATAAGGTATTATACATACAAAGGAGAAACATATAAAACATTACATAGTTGATGTTCAATGTCATTTACAATAAAAATACTTTCACTTCATATATTTTGTTTGATATCTCAATCTCCTTTCAACCATTTGTCATTACATATCGTAATAAACTTCTTTGCTTGTGATGTTTTTTTTATTTTTTCCACTCCTCTCCTCTTCTCATTATGCACTAAATAAAGCTATGGATACAGTTTAAGTGTGTGTCAACCAATAACAAAACGGAAAAAAAGGAGGGGGGGAAGGAGGGGAATAATCAGGGGATGAGAGGGGAAAAGGGAAGCAGGGAGTGACCTTCTAGATTAGCCTTGTTTGACTACGCTCCGGTGCCCCTCCATGTAGCCAACATCATCTCATGAATATCTATCTGATTAATTTTAAAATAGTGAAATCTCTCTAATGTGAGCAGTTCATCTACTGCTTGTACCCACTCCTCCAGTGTCGGGACCAACCCCGTTTTCCATTTTCTTGGAATAAGTTTTTTGGCTCCCATGAGCATTAAGAGCATTAAGGCTCGTATGTGTGCTGTTTTGACTATGGGCAAGTGAAAGAGAAGGGTAGATTCCGGGGTGTTTGGGATCATAATTTGCAATTTATCTGACATGCTGCTAGTCACCCTGTGCCAGTAATCTTTTAATTTTGGGCAGGTCCACCAAATGTGTAGGAGTGTACCATGTTCATCACAGTCCCTCCAGCACATAGGACTAACTGTGTGAAAGCATCTGTGTAGCCTGGTTGGTGTCAAGTACCATCTGCTTGCATGTTTTAGATGAATTTCCTGAACATTTGTGGAGATTGATGAACGCTTATCTAGCATGAAGGTTCTCAGCCAGGTGTCCTCGTCTATGTCCCTACCAAGGTCCCTGCCCCAGGCTAGTGTATATGAGGGAAGAGTTGTATAAGGGGGTGCGAGCAGAAGTTTATAGATCAACGAGATTAGGCGTCTAATTGGTTTGTTTGTCGTACATAATATTTCGAAGGCAGTTAGTTCTCTCATGAAATGTTCTCTATGTTTATGGTGTTTGAGGTAGTGCTGAAGTTGATTATATCTCAACCAGGAAAGAAATATATTTCCATATGTCTCCAACATGTCCCGTGGGGGTAACAGTCTCCCGCCAACAACCGCAAAATGCAAGGAGCCCTCTCGAAGACTATAAGGCTTGCTCATTTGTGTGCCTAAGTGAAAATATGGAAGATCCGGGTTTTCAATAATAGGTAGAAGGGGAGAGTACCTAGAGGAGAGATGTGTACTAGTATTAACGGTTCTGTCCCACTCTTTGAGTGTTTATGCTGTGATATTGTACTTAATCGCAAGTTTTGGACGTTGTGGTGGTGGCGTAAACGCCAGTACACTCACATTGTTGAGGTTAAGAATTTGCCCGTCCTATCGTACCCACGCTTTGTGGGTAGTGTTATGGGCCCATTCCTTTATCCGCTGTAGAAAGATTGCTTGTCTATATGTTTCTAATTCGGGAAAGCCCAAACCCCCCCTATCTCTAGACATGTATAATGTTTTCCTTTGTATACGAGGTCTAATGTTATTCCAAATGAATTGCTCGAGCAGTTTTTGAAGCTGAGGGAGGAAGTCTTTAGGGATAGGAATTGGGAGTGTTTGTAATATATATAGTATGCGTGGGAGACTGTTCATCTTAATGACCCCAATTTTACCCAGCCAAGACAAAGGCTTATTCTTCCAAGAGGAGAGATCTCTAAGTATTTTGTCTTTCAACTTAAGGTAATTTAGTTTAAAAAGGTCTTGGGGGGTCGCTAATGAGGGAAATCCCCAAATACCTAAGGTGATTGTGTACACACGGTATCGAGTGGGTTTTGCTCAGTGTCTGCAATTGGTCTTGAGGGACAGTAATGTTAAGGATTTCAGATTTCGTGAGGTTGAGGTGAAAATTTGAGAGGGAACCATATGTTTTCAATTCTGTTAGGAGCTCCGGTATAGAGGTGTCTATGTTGGTTAAGGTGTATAAGATGTCGTCAGCGTATAATGCTTGTTTATATTCAGTCTCTTTTAATTTAATTCCGGTGACTTTAGGGTTATTGCGGATTTTTTGGGCCAACGCCTCTATAGAGAGGGCAAATAATAATGGGGAGAGGACCCCTGTCTTGTCCCATTTGATATGAGAAAAGTTTCTGAGAGAGTTCCGTTAACTCTAACCTTTGCGTTTGGGTCAGAGTACAGAGAAAACACTAAATTTATAAACACACTCCCAAAGTTCATAGCCTTCAGTACCCGACGCAGAAAAAGCCAATCGACTCGGTCGAAGGCCTTCTCTGCGTCAGTTGAGAAGAGCACCATAGGTATCCCCTCGTTGCAAGCATATTGTGTAAGTTGTAGGACCTTACAGGTGTTATCTCTTGCCTCCCATCTGATCTGTGGAAACAAGGTCAGGTAGATATTTGTTTAGGCGCTGTGAGAGTATTTTAGCTAAAATCTTAACATCAGTGTTTAGTAATGAAATTGGTCTGAAGTGTTCTGGTGTAGGACTTGCCCGGTTTAGGTATAACTGAGATGTATGCCTCTAACATTGAGAGCATTAGTTGGGGAGTCTTGATTAGGCTGTTAAAAAGCTGAAGCATCTTCGGGGCAAGAGTACTGAGAAATGTTTTGTAATATTTAATTGTGAGCCCATCCGGGCCTGGGCTTTTTCCGTTTGGGAGGTCTTTGATAGCCTGTGAGAGCTCATCTAAGGATATAGGTAAATCCAGTGTGTCAGATTCCTCTTTTGTTAAACGTGGTAGGTTCAAGGGGGTTAGATAGTCATCTATAGCCCTTTAGCTAGGGTTTGTGTTGGTGTATCTTCCTCCTTGTTGATATTGTATAAGGCCTTATAGTAAGTATTGAATGCATTAGCTATTTGTTTGCTTTTTAGTTCAGTGCAATCTCTGTTTGTGATACAGTAAATGTGTGTACGGAGTTGTTGTCTTCGAATGGATCGAACCAGAAGTTTCCCTGGCTTATTACCGTTTTCATGATAGTGATGTTTAATGGATAACATCTTACTGTGGTAGGCCCCAACAAGAAGCTGTTTTAGTTCTGATCTGGCACAATTAAGTCGCTTTGTGATGTCTCTGTTTGTTGTGTTCTGCATGTGTTGTGATTCGAATGCGGTAATCTCTTCCAGAAGAGCTTTGTGTTTGGTCCTATTCTGCTTGCGCAATCTTTTCTGCTTGTGCAATCTTGCTGTGTGTTTAAGGAATTCTCTGCGTATAACGCATTTATGAGCGTCCCATGTGATAGGTAATAAGGTGTGATCTGGGGTGTTGTGTAGAAAGTAGTCAGTTTAATGACTTTTGTAATTCAGTCTTAATAAGGGTTTTTTCTAGGAGGGCGTCATCCAGCCTCCAAATGTATGATGTAGGAGGGATGTCTGGCCAAAAAACCTTGCATGTGACCGGGGCATGGTCAGACCAGGTAATATGTCTGATTTTGCAATCACCTACCATGTCCAAACCAACGAGTCCGTAAATATATAGTCTATACGCGAGTATTTAGTGAAAGGGGGTGAATAGTAGGTAAAGTCCTTGGATGTAGGGTACATAATGCGCCAAGTATCATGTAGGAGCAAATCAGCTAGTGTTGTTTTAATTGACTTAAGCGTTTTGCTGCTGACGCTGGATGTGCCATTGGATGTGTCATATTGTGGATCTAGAGGTACATTTATGTCTCCCGCGACAAACACGGGGCCTTTTGCACAATCTAGTAGAGATTTAGAAAATCACTTAAGGAATAAGTGCTGATTAATGTTCGGCGCGTACACCAACGCAAGTGTAATTGGGTGCTCATACAGTGTGCCTGTCAATATTAGAAATTGCCCTTCTGGGTCCTTTTCTATGTGCGGTGGTTTAAAGAGAGTCGAGTGATGGATCAAAATGCCTACCCAGCATTTCTTCACTGAACCTGATGCTAGGTATGCTGTGGGATACTGCGTATTATACCACTTAGGTTAGCTACCTTTTTGGAAGTGTGTTTCCTGCAGGAATAAAACATGACTATGTAGGGTTTTAAGGTCTCGAAAAGCAATAGATCGCTTCCCTGGGTTGTTCAATCCCTTAGCATTAATTGTGGTAAAGGTAAGGCTATGAGTGTGGAATTTGCTAGCTTGTCCACTCATCCTGCCGGAAAGTGGGGGGGGGGGGGTATCAAGGGGAAACGGGATTTGAGGGGGGAAAAAAAAATTAAATAAATTATATAGGGCCCTTTAGGGCTTAAGCAATATTAAATACAGTACAACCACCTGACACACTAGACGGTTAGTAGATACAAACTAAATTAACTAAATAAAGCACTATGTGCTCAGATAACACTTATAACAAGAAATGTATTACTACAATATAAACTAGTAACAATAATAAACTGGCAAATAACACAGAGGGTAGTAATCCAAGAAGGCATGTAACATTTTAAAGTATGACTGTCCCTATAGATCCCCATATGAAAATCCTAGGTGTTTGAAAGGCCTAATAGACCCAGTTAAAAGTTAGGGGGGGTGTG